>NC_080183.1:2887219-2904719 GCF_950295315.1 Erinaceus europaeus
ATTAACAAGCCGGGGCTAACTGATTCTGCCAGCCTGATGGGTCCTCAAATCACCGTCTCCCCTCGGCAGTGGGTTAAGAAAAGGACTAATTTGATTCTCTGGCCGTTAAAAAGCAAACGGGTGTTAAAATCATTCTTTTTTTTTTAAATCGAATGGGGGTATCTTGGCATAGATGCCATTGCTTCTGGAAGTCTGTTCCATGCTCGCTCCTGTGTGTCGTGTCAGGCGTGATGGCTGGACTTGCTTTCCATGCAGGATGAGACAGGTTTATGCCAGTCACAGAATTTGCAAAAAAAAAAATAAATGAATCTTCAGACCTACTGGAAGCCTGACCGGGGCTAAGCACAGTCCACACTTCTGGCCTAGCAGCCACCGAGCACTCAGTTTCTTGTCTCCTTCCCTAGCAGTGGCCACACCTCTGGGGACAGAGGGCTCTAGGTTCTGCGAGACCTCAGAAAGCCCCTGACAGTCAGAATGTGCCTGGCGAGGCCACACCTGGTCAGAACAGAAATCCTGGCCAGGGCCGGGGGGGTGTCTCTTGATGGTTTCCAGTGATTCGGCTGAACCCCAGAAAAAGGCTAGGTGGGGGCTTTCCTGCCAGAGGAGGTGACTCAGCCTGAGTTTCGGAGTCTCAGGGCATCAGTGTTTTCAGGGCAAGAGATCAGGCCTCTCCTCGTCTGCCTCCACCCCGACACAAGGTCAGCTGGCCTTTCCCACACACACACACACACACACACTCCAGCCCTCAGACTGGAGCCACGTGCCCGCACCCCAGGACAGCCCTCACCCCTGGAGTGGAGAAAGGAGAAAGGTACTGAGTTCTAGCACCCTCTTCGGTTCACCTGTTCTCGGGGGCTGCATCTTCCCCTCTGGGTGCTTTGACCAGAAGTGTGGGGGCCCTCACAGAAGGAACTAAGCCACTGCTTCTCATAAGTAAATCGAATTCTAGAACAATTAGGATAAGATTCTCCACCCTGCCTGTGGCTTAGAACTCAGTAGACACCCAGTGAGTGTGTGGTGAGGACTGAGGGGAGGAGGGAGAGAGAGAGAAATCAGCCAAGGAAAGATCTCTGCACTGGCAGCCAGTGCTCCAGAAGCCGGGGTGGGGTGGGGTGGGTTGGGGGGAAACTCAGCTCTCCCTCATCCCGGGCCCCTCAAGAAGCTCTGGGCGGTGCTCCCCGAAGTCCTGTCTAAGAGGAAAGCAGAAGGCTCACCCACGGACGCCCCGCTTCCCACTCACGGCATCGAAATACAGACGGTGACTGTTTTCAAAATCACGTTTCACTCTCGAAAGAATCAGGTGGGAGGTTAAAATAATAACTCTTTTTAATCTTTTCTTTTCTGAGTGGAAAATGATCTCTCGATCTGTCAAACGCTGTGGCTGTTTCTCAGAAAGCCAATCAAGGGCTTCTCAAATGGGAGGAGGCTGCTCAGCCTGTCTGCTTTTTCCAGCTTCCTTTTACTTTTGCTTTTTTGGTCTGTTGGCCCACGTGCACAGCTCAGAGAAGGGGCCGGATCTGAGCTGAGAATTTTCTGTGCACACAGTGGAGGGGCCGGGGCAGGAGGCTCAAATGGGCTAGGGTTCAGTTGTCCTAGTTGAAAGGGACCCTCAGATTTGGTCTCTGATTCGACACACCTGTCCCTTTCGCTGCCCCCCCACACGCATACCTCCTGGTCCCGGGAAGTGATTGTAGCCTGTTGTAATTGCTCTGAACTTCCACGTCTGGGACAGTGTTGTGAGGTCGACCTTATTTCCTATTCACCAGCTCCTGCGATGTCCCGTGGAGAGTGGTGTGTGTTTCGCAGACTTGAGTCTGCAGTGAACTTCAGGAACTTGAGGTGGCTGGGCAGTGACACACCAGGTCCCGAACAAAGGTCACCATGTGCATGGATCCAGGTTCAAGCCCCAGCTCCCCACCTTCAGGGGGGGTAGGAGAGCTTCATGAGCAGTGGGGAAGCAGGTCTGCAGGGGTTTCTCTGTATCTCTCTCTATCTCCCCTTCCCCTCTCCATGTTTTTCTCTGTCCTATCAAGTAAAGGGGGGGTGGCCACCAGGAACAGTGGAATTCTCATGCAGACACCAAGACCCAGCAATAATGAAAGAGAAAGGGAGAGAGAGAGAGAGAGAGAGAGAGACATGGGGTTTCTGTGGTGGTCCTGACCACAGGACCAGCTAACTAGGTTGCTGCCTGGCTGTGAGCAGTATAAATGGTGATGGCATAAGGCTGTCTGTCCCCAGGCTCCGAGGCCAGTCTCAGGTGGGGAGGCACCAATGTAGCCAGATTCTCAGGCAGAGAGCAGGGTCACTCTGAGGCCTGAATGCAGGAAGCCATGTCTATGCCGCCGGCAGACCCAGCCAGACCGGTGTCCACAGGAGACTGGCCCGTGGGCACCACGGCACTGCCCTTAGACAGTGACCACCCTCCCACAGTCACTCACAGCCACCAGCTTCACAGGGGGACTACTGTCTCTTCCGTGTGTACAGAGAGGATGCCTTGTCTGGGTGGCCAGCAGACGGTGAGGCAAGTGGAGCAGATTCTCAGGCCACCAAACAAGGCCACTTGGGTGACAGCAGGACAAAGCCCTGTGTGTGCTGGAAGGGGCAGAGATGGCCACTGACTACTTTCTTTCTTTTTTGTTTTAATTGTCAACAGGGTTATCTCTGGGACTTGGTGCTGACACTATGAATCTGCTACTCCCAGTGGCCATTTCTTCCTTTCTATTTTTATTTGATAGGATGGAGAGAAATTGAAAGGGGAGAGAGACAGAGATAGCTGCAGCCCTTCTTCACCACTTGCAAAGCTTTCCCCCTGTGGGTAGGGAGTGGGGGCTTGAACCCAGGGCCCTGAGCATGGTGATATATGCTCATAACTGGTGTGCCACCGGGTGACTTTCTTTTTATTTACTTTTAAAAAATATTTATTTATTTATTCCCTTTTGTTGCCCTTATTGTTTTATTGTTGTAGCTATTGTTGTTATTGATGTCGTCATTGTTGGATAGAACAATGACGAACAGAGAGAAATGGAGAGAGGAGGGGAAGACAGAGAGGGGGAAAGAAAGACAGACACCTGCAGACCTGCTTCACCACCTGTGAAGCGACTCCCCTGCAGGTGGGGAGCCAGCCGGGGGCTCGAACAGGGATCCTTATGCCAATCCTTACTCTTTGTGCCACCTGTGCTGAACCCTGACTCCCTCGGGCAGTTTCCTTTTACTAAGCAGTTAATCCTTGCTATTCACTTTAAAAGTTAAAGACCCAGGGGCTGAGTGGTGGTGCACCTGGTTGAGCGCGTATGTCACAGTGCGCAAGGACCTAGGTTCAAGTCCCCGGTCCCCACCTGCAGGGGGAAAGCTTTGCAAGTAGTGAAGCAGGGCTGTAGGTGTCTCTCTGTCTCTCTCTCCTCTATCACCCCCTTCTATTTATGGCTGTCTGTATCCAATAAATAAATAAAGATTAAAACAAAAGTTAAAGACCCAATGAGGGATGGCTCACCCCTGCCCCCCACCCCGTGTCTTCCCTGAGACTCACACCCCAGTCCTCTCTCTGTCTTTCCAATCCCACGTTCCTCCTTGGGCAGCGCTGGCCCTCTGGCTTTCTCTGCTGCTTCTCCCTGTCTGTCTGTCCTGCCTCTTCACACGTGGACACTCACAGGCCTGGGTGGCCCTCCTAAGGTCACGGTGTCATAGACTCTGCAGGTGAGGCATGGCCGTGGGCACATCAGGTGCAGAGAGGAGGAGATGGGCGCTGAGGGCTCCACGGTTGGCCTCGGAGCCTGGGGACAACCTTGCATCACCACCCTGGGCACCGGGCAGCCTGGCTGCGTCCTGTTTACCAGTCTCCATGCCCCTGTGGTCAGGGCCAGCTTCTCTGCACCTGCCCGCCCTCCCAGGGGGGCCCTGGGTCCCAGCAGCAGCCCAAGACCCGGCTAATTATTATCACCAAGGTCTTGGTGACTCCTGCTAATTGCCCTGCAGGTCCTGCTGTGCACTGCCACCTCCCTTCAGCCCTGGCTCCCAGGGGCCCCCTCCTGCTCCCGGCAGCCCCGGACAGAGCCCCAAGGAGGAGTGGGAAGGCTGACGGCGTCTTTGCATCAGCTAAGGACAGACGCAGAGGGCACAGGCCCCTGGGAGGGGCCGGCAGAGGGTAGCCAGTGCAGGGAGGGACACCAGACTGCAGGAGGGGGAGACATGAACTTGGGTAAACCAAGCCCCACCCCATGGCCAGGAGTTTCTGAGCACTACCAGGTCACAGGGCACCAGGCTGAATCTGGGGAGAGCTTAACAGCCACCATCCTGTCCCCTGCAAGCCTGGGAGTCCAGCACTTCCTTGGGGCTCACAGTCCCGAGCCCCTGTTCTGAATCCCTGTGGGGTCACAGGTGTGTATGTGGGGGGGCTCGGCTGCTGGCATGTTTTAGGGAGATGCTCTGTCTCCTGAGTGTTGGCCGTGAACCCTGCTGACCACCCACCCACACAGAGGGGTTTGGGGCAGGAGGAGGGAGAGCTCTGGGCTGTCTGCAGGGCAGAGGCTGTGCAGGTGGCAGGGAGAGGAGACTCCCTGTGCAGAGGGGCTTGCTCAGAGCAGGTCTGAGACTGCAACGCCGCTTCAGGGGGGATGAGAGGGTGTGTGCATCGCCCTGTGCAGCCCCCCACAACCTCACTCACCCCCTAGTTCCTGACCCTCTTGTCACGGGTGGAGTGGGGAGACAGCATGATGACTGAAAAATGGCTCTCAGGGCCTGAGACTCTGAAGATACAGGTTCAGTCTTCACCTCTGCCACCAGCCAGAGCTGAGCAGGGCTCTGGTTAAAATAGTTAATAATAATAACATTATTATTATTATTATTATTATCCTTATTAGTATTGTTTCTTCTTATTGTTATTATTATTAACAAAAGACAGGGCCAGGGAGATAGCATAATAGTTATATAACGTGCACCCCTGAAGCTAGCTCTGGGGTAGTACCACCATCAGCCAGAGCTCAGCAGGGCTCTGGTAGAAAGAGGGAGGGTCTGGAGAGATTGCACAGTGGTGATGCAAAAAGTCTCTCCTGCCTGAGCTCCAAGGTCTCAGGTTCAATCCCCAGCACTACCATCAGGAGCTGAGCTGAGCTGGGCTCTGGGAAAAAAAAGCTAAACAAAAACAAAAACAAAACAAAACACATACAAACAGCATCTCGTGCCCCAGAAGCTCATGGTGGACAAGGGCAAATTGGAGGGAAAGAGCAGGGAGCCCTCAGGCTCACCCCGTGTCCCTCTCCCAGGGCTCTGGACCTCAGCCTGCAGGGACCCAGCCCAGGGGCTGCTGGGACAGAGGAACAGGGTTTGGGGTCCCGTCTTTCCCCTCCCCTCAGGGCTTCCCCCAGCACAGGAACCAGCAGGCACCCTTAGGTAACCACCATGCTGGTGAAGCCTGACCTGTTCTGTATGTCTGTTTGCTCCCGGCCTTGCTGTGTGGCTGTGTGGCTGTGTGGCTGCAGAGTTACAGGCCAAAGTCACGGCCCTGACAGGTGAGAGCAAAAAGCCCGTGTTGACCAAAGAGATTCTGAGGCTTGGAGAGGGGCGAGCTGGGGAGATGGAGGTTGGTCCCCACAGAGCTGTCAGGTGAGGCCATTCATCTCCACAGGGGACTTTCTCCTCAGGCAAAGGGTCCCTGACTGCTTAAAAACAGCTTCCAGATTATTTTTATTTGTACATTTCCTGTTTTTATTTTTCTTCATAGAAGCGGAGAGACAGAGAAGGAGAGAAAGACACAGAGAGAGACACCTGCAGCCCGGCTCCACCACTCACAGGGCATCCCACCTGCAGATGGGGACCATGGACTTGAACCCGGGACCTTGCACATAGGGATGCCTGAGCCCAATTGCAAGACTCAGAAGCTCACAGCCACGACACCCCCAGAGCCCTGCGACCAGAAGGCTCTCCCACCCACTGCCACCTCCTCACTGTTGTTAATCTCCTCGCACCAACCTCATCAACCCCACACTCAGGACAAGGACATGCACGCAAGATCCCAGAGAGAGGAGGCAGCCGACTGGGGCCCAGACCCCAACGCCCACGTCCAAACCTTGCCTCTCGCCACCTGCAGAGGGTCAGCCTGAGGGCCAGGGGGACACCAGATAGACAGACGGCCAAGGACACCAGCAGGAAGAAAGGCCTTCTCCTGACCAAAGTCTGTAATGACTTGTGAGCTAAGAACATATGTTTTGAATTATATTTTTTTATGTTACTTATTTATTTATTTATTTCTCCTCCGGGGCTATCACTGGGGCTCGGTGCCTGCAGTATGAATCCACTCTTCCTGGCAGCCATTCCCCCGCCCATTTTATTAGATAGGACAGAGAGAAATCGAGAGGGGAGGGGGAAAAGACACAAGCCTGCTTCACCACTTGGAAAGCGAACACCCTGCAGGTGGGGGGGGGGAGGCTTGAAGCCGGATTTTTGTGCAAGTTTTTGTGCTTAATACTTAGTATTTAACCATGTGGGCCACCACTACCCCCCCCTTTTAATAAACAATTTTCCTTCCTTCCTTCCTTCCTTCCTTCCTTCCTTCTTTCCTTCATTCCTTCCTATCTTTCCTCCTTGTTTCATTTTTATTGTTTTTATTAGTACCAGAGTTATTGTTGGGGCTCAGTGCTGGCAGTAGGGGTCCAAGGCTCCTGGTAACCCCTTCCTTCCTTCCTTCCTTCCTTCCTTCCTTCCTTCCTTCCTTCCTTTTATCATTCCTTCCTTTTCCAATCCCTTTCTTTCTTCCTTTCTTTCATTCTCTTTCTATTTTATCTGATGGGAAAGAGAGCAATTGAGAGGGGAGAGGAAGACAGAGAGGAAGGGAGACAGAGAAAGACCTGCAGATGTGCTCCACTACTCCTGAAGGTGGAGAGTGGGGGCTTGAACCCAGGTCCTTGCACATGGTGATGTGAGAATGGTCTGCAGCCTGGAGGAGACTGTCAAGAACTAGGCCTAGGTTTAACCTGCACCCAGATTACAGTTACTGGGGTGGGGGCAGTGTCTGGGGGCCACGGGAGCAGAGGCAGCTGGTGGCCCACCCAGAGCAGGACACTCTCTCTCCCCGGGTGAGTCTCTGGGGTGGGCGGGGGAGAAGGTCAACCTCTGAGGCCCCCTTCAGCTCTGGCGGGAGAGGTAGCTTTAAGCGGCCCCCTTCCCTGGCTCCCCAGGTGGGTCTGAGCTCCGTCAGGCCGCACCCCAGGCCCAACGGGCTGTTTCACTTAGCTTGTGAGGCCTGGCTGCCAGCACCCTGGGAACCTCCTGTCCACAGGTGAGGCTGCAAGGCCCCGGCGATGCCCAGGGGGCCAATCAGGCCGGGCCTGTGTGAGGTAAGAGGCAGAGTCATCCTGTGGGCTCTGGGCTCTGGCTGAAATCTCAGCAGATCAATGTCCCGGTGGCTTTTAATTACCCCTTCTAGACCTTATCATTGTTTCATGGCTTTTAATGCACCCAGCGGGCAGTTCTGGGCACAGGAAAAACAGCCACCCAGCAGGATCTGGGCCTGGGCCTGGAGGAGAGACCCCCTTGGACTGCCTGCCCAGGGGTTGGCGCTGGCCATCTTGGCTTCTAGAACCTTCCAGGATATCCAGAACCTTTTATTCTAAAGGTTGAGACTGAGGGTGTCTCACAGGACCCACTGTGTGCTGGGCAGGAACTCCAGGCCCCTAACTACCCTTTGTGACGTCTCCAGGGCCTGGCCTGCTTGGAGACCTGCAGATGCCACCTGCTGGCCTTCCACAACTGCTCCGGTTTATTTAATTTATTATTTTTTTCTCTTGCCCAGAGCATCAGTTTCAACCCAAGGCAATATTTGCCTTCAGGGGACATTTGGCAATGCCTGGGGACATCATCTCTTGTCACAGCTCCTGACAAGCAGCAGGGAGAGACAGCAGTACCCGGGGACAGAAGATGACCCCTGGGTGGGGTGCCCTGATAGCGGGAACACACGGGGCCCTTGGCCTGTGACCTGCCAGCTGCTTCCCAGGCCACCACCCACAGGTACCCAAAGACCTTCAACAGTGTAGGCTGCACAGGGGTGAAACTGTTGCCTTGGAGAAAACACACACAGCCTTAAACTCCCAGCCCCAGCCCATCCTTAAGGGGACTGTGGAGTCCTCACGTGACAGGAGACTTGATCTCCTCACCAGCAGGTGTCACTGAGGTTGAGAGAGTCTCCTTCCTCTTCAGTCTTCTCACAGATGTGTGTGTCCACGAGGTCTTCACCTGCTGTTAAATTCTCGGTTACACTGAGAATGTTCACTCTGGACTTAGGGACACTCACTTAATTTTATATTCACTTTGCTTTTGTGCCTCCAGGGTTATTGTTGGGGCTAGGTGGGTGCCTACACGATAAATCCACTGTCCACTATGCAGCTACTGTTTCCATTTTACTGGACAAAATAAAGGGAAATTAAAAGGGGAGGGGAGAAAGAGCAGGAGAGACCTGTAGACCTGCTTCAACACTTGTGTGAAGTGTCTTCCCTGCAGGTGGAGAGCAGGGGATGCTTGTGAGGGTCCTTGGCTTAGTACTGTGTGCATCTAATGGGACGCACCTCTGCCCGGGCCCCCACTTTCCATTTTTTCCACGTAGAGGATGACAGAGAGGGAGAGTGACCAGAGCACTGCTTCATCTCAGGTGAAGCTTGCCCTCTGTACAAAGCTCCCATGGAATGTCTGGGGACTCAAGCTGGACTCCTCATACTCATGCTTGCTGGTGTATGTCCTTAAGGCCTCCAGCTGCAAAGGCTATCTGTCGCCCTCTTAAAATGTGTATATTTACTTAGTGAATAAGGCGGTGTGGAGGAGCAGGGGACTGTTAAACCCCAGCACAATGCAGTGGTCCTGATCAAATCCGGGGCTTCTCAAGCACAGTTCCCCACCTCCGTCTACCCTTCCCCTCTCCTCCTATTATATTCCCTCCCTTCCCTCCTCCCCACATTTATTTATAAAAAGGCAACACTGACAAAACCGTAGGATAAAAGAGGTACAACTCCACACAATTCCCACCACCAGAACTCTATCCCATCCCCTCTCCCCAATAGCTTTCCTATTCTTTATCCCTCCAGGAGCATGGACCCAGGGTCATTGTGGGATGCAGAAGGTGGAGGGTCTGGCTTCTGTAATTGCTTCCCCGCTGAACATGGGCACTGACAGGTGGATCCATACTCCCAGTCTGCCTCTCTCTTTCCCTAGTGGGGCAGGGCTCTGGGGAAGCAGGGCTCCAGGACACATTGGTGGGGTTGTCTGTCCAGGGAAGTCTGGTCGGCATCATGCTAGCATCTGGAACCTGGTGGCTGAAAAGAGAGTTAACATACAAAACTAAACAAATTGTTGAGCAATCATGGACCTAAAGGCTGGAATAGTGCAGATGAAGAGTTGGCGGGGGGGTCTCCATTTTGTAGACAGCTAGCAGGCATATTTTAGTTACATTCCAAAGGGCCTGTGGCTATACTAGATTTTTTCCTCTCTGCTTTTCATTATGGACTTTATACTGACTCACTGCAGACTTTTATTATTAATTTTTTAACCAGAGCCCCTCCCGTTCTGGCTCTTGATGGAATTTGGGATTGAACCTGAGACCTTAGAACCTCAGGCAGGAGAGTCTTTTTGCAAATCGTTATACTATCTCCACAGCCCAGTACACATATATTTTGTTTATTATTAGTAATTTAATATTTATTTTAAAATGATGAGATAACGGGGATATTATTCTTCACCATTCCCACCACCAGAGTTCTGTCCCCATTTCCTCTGTTGGAAACTGTAGTGGTTCTCCCAAGGCGACACACATGGGTTGACTATTATTTCTGTAACTGTCTATATTTACCTATATTTGTCCATTTTTTCTATGATCCTACCTTCTCTTCCATATATATTCCCTTTTGTTGCCCTTGTTGTTGTTTTTATTGTCATTGTTGTTATTGATGTCATTGTTGTTGGATAGGACAGAGAGAAATGGAGAGAGGAGGGAAGACAGAGAGGGTGAGAGAAAGACAGACACCTGCAGATCTGCTTCACCGCCTGGGAAGCGACTCCCCTGCAGGTGGGGGGCCGGGGGCTTGAACCAGAATCCTTACACCCATCCTTACTCTTTGCACCACCTGCGCTTAACCCACTGTGCTACCGCACAACCCCCCTTCTCTTCCTTTCTAAGTTATACCTACACCTATAACTACTTTTGAATGCCCTTCCTTTCTTCTTCTCCTCTCTCTGGATCCTGATGGAATTGGAGTTCTGGACCCTCTGGTCACCTTCCCCTAATATTTCTCTCCCTCTGGGAGCACCCGAATTCTTCTGGGGGTTGTAGACTGATACACCAGCCAGCTCAGTCTCTCCTCCACTCTGTAGTCACCTGCTCTTGTCTGGCTGTGCTTAGTCAGGACTACAAACACCTGCCTTTAGGTTCCTCAGACACTGTCTTTATTTAATCTGCATTTCACATCTTAAGTAAAAACAAGTCCTTCCTTCCATGACAAGATTGCCACTCTCTTGTCCTCCATGCTCCATACAGAAAAGTCTGATGCCTGTCTGACTATGCTTCCTTTATAAGTTATTTTCTACTTTTCCCCTGGAAACTGGTAATTTTTACCTTTGTCCTTGAATTTTGATAATGTCACAGTGATGAATCTGAGCAGCAGCCTATTTGGGTCTAGGAATTTGGGTGTCCTCTCTGCTTCCTGAACATCTACATCATGACCAGTTCCTCAGATTGGGAAACTTTCTGATTACTATTTCTTAGACTATGATTTCTGCCTTTTCTCCTCCTGAGTCCCCTTGTAATTCTGCTATTTGTTTGTTTATTTTTGCCTCCATGGTTATCACTGTGATTTGCCACTAGCACTAGGGATCCAGCGCTCTGGTGGCCATTATTTCCTTTTCCTTTTTTCCTCTTTTTTTCTTTCTTTCTTCCTTTCTTTCTTTCTTCCTTTCTTTCTTTTTCTTTTGTTCTTTCTGATTTTTATTGGCTAGTACAGAAAGAAATTGAGAGAAAACATGAAGAAAGACAGAGTGGTGAAGAGAAAGAGAAACATCTGCAGATCTGCTTCACCACTCATGAAGTGTCCTCCCCACCCCTTCAGGTGAGGAATGAGGGCTAGAACCTGGGTCCTTGTGCTTGGTAATATATGCTCTTAATAGGGTGATCATGCCACCACCTGGCCCCCTGATATTGGCTTTTCCAATGAAGTTTTCAATCTCTAGAGTTTCCTCATTTTTCCTAAGCCTTTTTAGGACCCCTTCCCTTCCCTGTACCCCTCTGCTCAACATGCCTCAGAATCCCAGGATGCCAGTGATCATGGGGTCTGTAGAGCTATAACCCCCACCCCTAGCCCCAGATGGAGAAGGACATGCACTGGGCTCACCCATATGCAAGTTTAGGGGCATAAATAGATGCTAACTGGGAGAAGGACCACAGTGCCTTGATCCAGGCAGACCCTGGCAGTGTCTAACAGACAGAGAGTTTCCATGGAGCTGTGACCCTGCCCGGGGGGAAGCTCAGACACCCCCAACCAGAACAGACCAGAATCTGACATCACAGCCCTCGGAGGCTGCTTCATGGCAGGGAGTGAGCAGATGTGTGTGTGTGTGTCAGAGGAGGGAGCCAAGGGTGTCTTCCCCAGATCCCAGTCTGTTAGCATTCCAGATGAAATTGGTTATTTTAGTCTTTCAGATTTTTCAAAGATAGAGACAGAAAAGGCAAAGAGGGGAAGACAGAGGGGGGGGGAGAAGCATAGGGATATGTATATGGAGAGAGAGAGATAGAGAGAGGCAAGAAGAGAGAAAGATGGGGAGAAAGGCAGGGAAAGAGAGAGATAGGGAGAGAGAAGAATAGGAAGAGGGAGATAGGGAGATAGGGAGAGAAAGCAAAAGATAGGAAGAGAGAAGGATAAGGAGAGAGAGGAAGATAGAGAGATAAAGAGAGAAAAATAAAGATGGGGAGAGAGATAAAGAGGGAGAGAGAAAGGAAGATAAGCAGAGATCAAGAGAGATAAGGAGAGAGAAATGTAGGGAGTCAGAGAGAGAGAGAGAGAGAGACCACAGCACCAAAGCTTCCTTCAATGTGGTGGGGACCAGCCTCAAACCCGGGTCCCAACCATGGGAAAGCTGCACACCATCCAAGTGAGCTATTTTGTGAAGGCTGAACTAGCACTTCCAGTGGGAGGGCAGATCTTTGCCAGACGTGAGCACCCAAGGGCACCCTGGAGCCAGCACTCTTTCTAGAATCTTCCACTGTCTCCCTCGAGGCCGTCACCAGCTGTTTCCTGGGCTCCAGCAGGAACTGCTACCACACAGCTCCCTCCTGGGCTGTGGGCTTGGTGGCGGGGGTCTCTGTTTTCTCAAACCACACCTCCCCACACTGGGGACTCTGTGTAGTGATCTGGCCAACCACAAAGAAGGAGAATTTGGTTCAGAATGTGCAGGTTCATTTTTATGTTCTCCTACCCAGAAAATTTATTCAGTGTGATGCCGGATAGCTAGCGGGAGCCGTAAAACACCTTAATCCCTGGTTGAGGAAAGGTAATACCTTGACAGATGTCTGCCTCCTTCTCTCCTCCCGGCCATGTTTCAACAACAAGCCTTGATTTCTGCTTCTCGGCTGGAGCAGGGGAGAGGGGGAGGAAAAAAAATGAGGAGAGCAATAAGTCAGAAATCTCGGGAGCCAGGCGGCGATGCGATGGTAATGACAGATTTTTAATGTGGTGGGAGAGATTGACAGGGAAATGTCTACAGAGCAAACGCTTGCCAGATGGAATGCAAACGGTTTATTGGAGGGGAGAGGTGTGGCTGAACTGAAGAGAGAGTGAGCAGGAAGGTGGTCTTGCTGGTGGCTGGGAGGAAGAGGAAGAGGTGATGGAGGAGGAGGAGAAAGAACTGGAGGAGAAGGAGGAGGAGGTGGGAAGAGGAAGAAAAGGAGGAGGTGAAGCAGGATCAGGAGGAAGAGGAGGAGGACCTGGGTTCAAGCCTGTGGTCCCCACATGCAGGGGGAAAGCCTCACAAGTGGTGAAGCAGGGCTGCAGGTGTCTTTCTCTCTCTCCTTGTCTATCTCCCATGCCCTTCCCAGTTCCTCTGTCTCAATGTAATAAATAAATACAAATTAAGAAAGAAAGGAGAGAGAGAGAGAGAGAGAGAGAGAGAGAGAGAGAGGAGCCGGGTGGCAATGCCGCAGGTGGCACTAAGCACAAGGACCGGCATAAGGATCCTGGTTCGAGCCCCCAGCTCCCCACCTGAAGGGGAGTCGCTTCACAGGTGGTGAAGCAGGTCTACAGGTGTCTGTCCTTCTCTCCCCCCTTTCCCCCCTTTCTGTCTTCCCCTCCTGTCTCCATTTCTCTCTGTCCTATCCAACAATGACAACATCAGTAACAACAACAATAATAAAGAAACAACAAGGGCAACAAAAGGGAAAATAAATAAATATAAAAATTTTTAAAAGAAAGGAGAGAAAGAGAGGGAAAGAGAGACCACAGCACCCAAGTGTCCTTCAATGTGATGTGCCTGGAGTTTGAACCTGAGTCATGCTCTTGGCTAAGCAGTGAGACCCCCCAAGTGAACAATTTCAGCCTGTCCCCTGTTTTGTGTAAACGGCTTTCACAACCCCTAGACCAGGCGTTGCAGAGAGAGAGAGAGAGAGAGAGAGAGAGAGAGGAGGTAGCTCTGTTTGGGACCAGACAGACACCTGCACGTGCAGGCAGTTATTGACCTGCTTCCCAAGGAAGCAGCAGTATTGACTGTCCACTAGGAGCTCTTGCGATCTGTCATCCCTCTGTCCCTCTCTGCATGCTGTGGTCCACCCCTCGATCACTGTGTGTGTCTGCCCTCCTGCTCTGCCCATGGGCTCAAGCCTTTAGCCGTCTTTAAAAACAACAACAACAACAACAAAAATGTTGCCTTCAAACAATCTTGGATTTGGTTTGAAGCAGTTCCAAATGGTGTCAACAAAGTTCAGCTCAGAAACCTTCAGCAGGGGTTCTAACACTTAAAACAGGAAGGTCCCAGAGTGGCAGGAAACTGCAAAATAGGACCAGCAGAACCAGCTGGGCTGGGCGGTGTGTGCAGCTCCGCCGTGTGCCTGACCCAGGTTTGAGTCCCGCCTCCGCCACACAAAACGAAGCTTCAGTACTGTTCTCTCTCTCTCTCTTTCTCTCTCTCTCTCTCTCTTTCTCTCTCTCTTTCATGCTATCTCTCCATCATTTTGAAAACGTCAGCCTGAGGGATATGGATCCACCTGCCAACACTCATGTCCGGTGGAGAACCAATCCCAGAAGCCAGAACTCCCGCCTTCTGCTCCCCATAAAGAATTTTGGTCCAGACTCCCAGAGGCAGAGAGATGTCAGGGGAAGATGACCAGAGGGCTCCGAACTCCAACTCCATCAGGACCCAGAGAGAGAAGAGGAAAAAAGGAGAGGGCATTTGGAAGTAATAATAGGTATAGTTGTGACTTGGAAAGGAAGAGAAGATAGGATGATGGGAAAAACGGGCAAATATCTATAAATATAGATAGTTCTAGAAATAATAGTCAGCCCCTATCTGTGACCTTGGGAGAACCACTGCAGTTTCCAATGGAGGGAATGGGGACACAGAACTCTCGTGGTGGGAATGGTGTGGATTTAGACCCCTGTTATCTCATTATTTTGTAAGTCAATATAAAGTCACTAACAAAATAAATAAGGTAAAAGTCATCCTGGAGCAGTGAGGTCACAGAGAAGACCCCCAACACACACAGACACACACAAAGGAAACTGTGTGTAATAACGCTAACCTTGCATGTGTGGCATCTAAGTGAAATGTTCAAAGACAGGGTGCAATGCTACCTTGCCTCCTTTCAGAAAACACAGAGCAGGCTCTGCCCATGGTGCCCTCAGGGGTTACAGCGACTTTGAGAAGGCACGGCACAGGACTTGTGGACCCACGTAGGCCCCAGCCCGTGGCAAGGCACGGGACTTGTGGACCCACATAGGCCCCAGCCCGTGCTTTCTCAAAGTCGCTGTCACCCTGCGCTTAGCCTGTGATGGAAGAGCTCACCTTTTCCTGAGAAGAGGCCAGTCAGATGTGGGATTGACCACCCACCTCCTCCCAGTCAAGAACATGTTAGAAATAGAGAGAGATTAGATGCAGATCCAGAAGGATACAGAGGCAGCTTTAACACCCAAGCATCATTCATCCTCGGAAATAAACGAGGGGAAGTTGGTGCTCCCAGAAAAGGTCAGTCAAGTTGAAACCTGTTGTCTCAGCCCTGCGGAAAACGCAGATCCATAAGATTTCGTGGCAGACACTGGGTGCCAGGTGCCTTGGAATGGGGGGTGAGGGTGGGGAGAGGCTGAGGTGACAGAAACAACAGAGAGGTGGAAGGACAGAGTGACAGGAAACACAGTCACACACACACACACACACACACACACACACACACACACACACACACACACGCTTCCCAGACCTGCAGGCAGTGTTCTTCTCTGACACTCTTGACTTTATTTATCTGTTTGTTTTTTATTGCCACCAGGGTTATCGTCGGAGCTCAGTGCCAGCACTGTGAATTCACTGCTCTCGGAAGAGATCTTTTCTTTTTTTTTTTTCTTTCTGTTTTTATTTGACAGAACAGAGAGAAATTGAAGAGGAAGACAGACACCAGCAGACCTGCTTCGCCACTCATGAAGCACTCCCCGCTGCAGCTGGGGAGCAGGGGTTTGAGCTGGGGTCCTTGCTCTTAGTACTGTGTGTGTGCTTAACTAGGTGCGCCACTGCCTGGCCCTTTTGGTTTATTTTTTTTAATTCATCTTTTTTCAAAATAATTATTTATTCCCTTTTGTTGCCCTTGTTGTTTTATTATTGTAGTTATTGCTGTTGGATAGGACAGAGAGAAATGGAGAGAGGAGGGGAAGACAGAGAGGGGGAGAGAAAGACAGACACCTGCAGACCTGCTTCGCCGCCTGTGAAGCCGGGGGCTCGAACTGGGGTTTTTACGCTGGTCCTTGCGCTTTGCTCCACGTGTGCTTAACCTGCTGCGCTACCACCCGACTCCTGGAAGAGAGTTTAATCTCAGCTCTCTGCCCTTTGCAGCTTCACCATGGGCCTGTTCAAATTTTTTCTTGGAAGATGAAAACTCTACCAGGCTGGAGACCAGGCGGGGTGAGGGCATTCTTCTGACCCGAAACTCAGCCAGGTGGAAGCTTTAGGGGACAGGTTGGCTGGCAAGATAGCTCACCTGGATAGTGGACCTGCTTGGTGTGTGTGTGGCCTGGGGTTGAGTCAGGTCCTTACTGCCCTAGAGGAGGCTTCGGAGCTGAGAGGTGTACTGCTTTGCTCCTGTTGTTTGAATTATTTATTCGCTACAGACAGAAAGAGATTGAGAGGGGAAGGGAAGATAGAGAAAAAGAGAAACAACTGAAGCCCTCCATCACCATTTGTGAAGTGTCTCCTGCCCTAGATAGGGGCTAGGGGCTTGAACCTGGGTCCCTGCACATGGTGATGTGGGGACATTTGCTAACTAACTGCTGTCCAGGTAGCTCAAGACACAGGACATTTTCTAGAATGACATCCGGATCAATATAAGCTTTTATTATTATTATCTTTTTTTATTTATTGGATAGAGACACCCAGAAACAGAGAGGGAAGGGGGTGATAGAGAGGAAGAGAGACACCTGCAGCCCTGCTTCACCACATGCAAAGCTTACCCCCTGCAGGTGAGGATCAAGATCTAGAACCCCGGTCCTTGCACACTGTAACATGTACGCTCAACCAGGTGTGCCCCTCACGGCCCCCTGGTCAATATCAGCTTGTTGAAGTTGGATTCTGACATGAAATCTCTGTCCTAAACACAGCTCTTCCTTTCTGACTGCTCTCACCCCACTTGTGTTTAATTACAGGATGAAAGGGTCTCCCGTGTTTACTTAACTTTGTTCTGGTGTGTCTTGGTTTAAAACTAGAGTCTGGTGTGAAATAGCTAATGTCTCTGTTCGCCGTCATCCTGAGACAGTGAGTGGGCCACGCTGGATGGAGGAGAAACTAATAAGAGGAGAAGTCAGGTTGTTCACACAACAAGGTGAAAAAGTATTTGAGCCTGCCTTTCCCACCCTGCAGATTTTCTTGAATTTGGGGGTCTCCTTTCCCACCCAGAGAACTGAGATGGGACTGAAGTTCACTTCCAAGGTCCTTTCCTTCCTGCTGAGACACTGCCTGTTCTCCTTTCTCTAGTATGAAAGAGAAAAGATACGGACATGACTCAACACTCACGCTGATCCTAGGCATCCGATCATTTACCGATCCACGGAGTGTTTTATTTGTCTGCTACTTTTTTTCTTGAAATGTTTCTTATGTTGTATTTATTTCATTGGGTAGGAGGGAAAGAGACAGAGAAGGGAGAAGGAGAGAGAGGGAGAGACACCTGCAGCCCTGCTTCACCGCCCACGAAGCTCCCTCCCTGCAGGTGGGGAGTGGGGACTTGAACCTGGGACCTCGAGCTTGGTAACATGTATGCTTTCCTGGATGTGCTACTGTCCTGTCCCCC
>NC_080183.1:2909719-2927219 GCF_950295315.1 Erinaceus europaeus
GAGTCTATTGATACAAATCCACAAGACACTGACTTAAATACCTAGTGAGAAGAGGGGCCCCACACTGAGCCCAGTTCTGCAAACTTTCTGTCTCTCCCACTTCCTTGGGCCCTTCTCTCCTCCTCTGCTTTGGATTCCAGACTTACCCCAACTTGCTGTGCTCCCTGGGGAGCTCAAGGAGTCCCGAGTGTAAGTGCGCAGGGCACAGAGCCCCAGGGTCGCCCCCACAGGGTCCCCCCGAGCCTGAGCTGCCCCCGTGACCGCTGAGCACTGGCCAGCAGACCCTCGTTTACACCTCAGACAGGTGTGTCAGTGGTGACGTGCAACAGCGCAACATACAGGCCCTTCAAGGTGGAAAACAAGAAGTGGGACTAAGGTTACTTCAGTGCCAGGTCTCGGGATGGATGGATGAATGAATGAATGAACGGATGGATGAATGAATGGTGCTGTTCAGGGGAATACTGGGTGCAGACCCCTCAGTACCCAGCAGGTGCAGACTGTGGGGAGCAAAGGGCAGACAGACGCCAGGCATCTGTACCCTTCCGAGGGGAGGTGGGCAGGCAGCTCACAGCTCTAGGAATGGCTGGGAGACTTTGATCCAAGTGTCAGTGGCTGAGAGACTAATTAAATCCCTCAGTGCCGGCTGCTATTAAACGAAGTGGAGCCCCATTAGTGGCAGGAGGTTATTACTACTTATAATAATAATACCTCTCGCCCCAAACAAGGACATTTAGTTAATGCTTCAGGTTGGCCTGCAAGAAATCACTTCTGCCTCCAGCCGCTGACTCCTGCTTCCTGGTTCACCAAGGACGGAGATGGGCCCAGCCAGGGGGTGGAGGAAGGAGCTTGGTCTTGCAGGTGGCAAGGGGCACAGGCCACCTGGACCACGCCTGTCCCCTGAGGGGCACAGCACCAGAGCTCTGCCAGAAGCACTGTGTCCTTTATAAATACCCTGCCCACAGTTCACAGCAAGGCTGTTAGGAAAAGATTCACCCTGATGTAGCCAGGGCAAAGCAGACCTGCCTCCGCCAAAAACACTTTATTATTATCATCGTCATCATTATCATTTATTTAATAATGATTGACAAGATTGTGTAGAATTCCACACAGTTCCCACCACCTGAGTTCCATGTCCCAGCCCCTCCATTGGAAGCTTCCCTATTCTTTATCCCTCTGGGAGCATGGAGGCAGGATCATTATGGGGAGCAGAAGGTGGGAGTTCTGGCTTCTGTAATGGCTTCTCTGCTGGACATGGGCGTTGGCAGGTGGACCCATCTCCCCAGCCTGTCTCTCTCTTTCCCTCATGGGGCAGGGCTCTAGGGAGATGGGGCTCTAGGACACATGGGTGAGGTGAAGAATTTCAGCCGCTGCAACTTGAACCGTTTTCAAAATGGGCCTTTGACTCTCAAATGGAAAAAATAGATGCTACCTGGTCCCCAGCCTGCAGAGGAAAAGCTTCAGGGGTGGTGGGGCAGGACTGCAGGTGTCTCTCTGTCTCTCTCCCTCTCTATCTCCCCCTCCCTTCTCAGTGTCTCTCTGTGTCTGTCCAATAAGACATAAATAAATAGATTGTTTTAAAAGAAAGTGCCCATGTTACGTAGCTTACTGCTGACTGAAACGATGCCTCAGACACCTGTGTGTTTCCTCAGCAGATGTTCCCGGCTCCCCAGCAATACTCGAGGGCCAGCCTAGAAGATGACGGGCAGGAAGAAATGAGTTCTGGCGGGTCTCCACTATAGAAAGCGTCTGGGGCATAGTATGAGGGTCTCCACGAGGCCTCTGGGTACAGAAGCTGCATGGTAAACCCCTAAAGATAAAATTAGCAGGTGGGAGGAGAGGGGGGACAGCGTAATGATTCTGCAAAGAGATTCTCATGCCTGAAACTCCAAAGTCTCAGGTTCAGTCCCCCCCGCACCACCATAAGCCAGGGCTGAGCAGTGCTCTGGTAAAAAGAAGGAGGAGGAGGAAGAGGAGGAAAAAAGACTTAGAGCTTACCTATAGTCTGAGTGATCTGTTGGGGGAAAAAAAGCACTTTGTTCATTTTGATTTCTTAGTCTATATTCAGAGAGAGAGAGAGAGAGGGAGAGGGGGAGGGAGAGGGAGAGAGAGAGATAAAGAGGCAGGGAGAGGAGAGACATCTGAACACTACCCCACAATCCATCACTTCTTCCACATAAATCTGGGGATCAAACCCAGGACCTCATGCAGGGCAAGGTGGGCAGTCGGCCTAATGAGCTGTGTTTCCCAGCCCCACAAAATACCTTTAGGATGCTTAAAAAAAAATCAATAAAAATGAAAATAAAAGGTTTATTACTGAGACTTTCTCTACCCTGCCCACACTGAGTTTCTGGTAAAGATCAAAATTATAGTGGACATTTAGTGAAAGAGAGAGAGGGGGAACCAAACTGCAGATTTCCATTAATGACACTCTTAAGAGTGATCCAACTCGGCCCCTCGCAACAAGGTCCCTTTGTGCCTGGGTCCAGATGTATGTCTCTAAGACGACCCCGTTCTACATTTTTCAAAGAGTGGCTGTCCACTCCCTGCATAGAATCAATTCTCCACGCGGCTAATTACACCCACAATCGGCTAATTGTCAGCGCAATTAGTCAGTTGCGGGCCCAATTGGCCACTTGTCCTATAATTTGAAGGTGCAAGTGGACAATTGAGGGAGTGGTTAGATGCTCACAGGGCTTTGCACATTCCAACAGGAGGCTGGGGAAGAGAGACCTTGGGATGTGGGGTCTGCGGGCAGAGAGCCCCCACCCCCCAGACCTTTGAGACAGAGCGTTCACCCTGGGCACAAGCAGCCTTGGTCACTTTGAGAAACTTATTTTAGAGTCAAAGCAGAACAAGTGATGAGTTCCAGGCTGGGCCGAAAGAAGGAAAGAGCCTAAAATATTTTCAAAAGAACCTCGATGCCCAAGCCCTTGGCTCTGTTTCTGCTCTTTCCAAAGTCAGCACTGTTGTGTGTTCTGTTGTTTTTTTTTTTCCATAGGAAATGCAAATAGAAAAGCCACTCCAGCACCAGGACGGACAAGCAGAAGCCAGGCTTCACAGTGGGAAGACCTCACTTCTCCAGCTCAGGGCTGAAGAGTCAGAAGGTAAGTGGTGAAACAAAGGAGGGAACCGGTGGTGATGCCGCCCGCTGAGCTTATACTTTACCCCGCCAGGCACAAGGACCCGGGTTCGACCCCTTGGCCCCCACCTGCAGGAGGGAAAGCTTTACAAGTGGCTGCAGATGTCTCTGTCTCTCCACCTCTTCTTTTCAGCGGCTCTCTGTCATAGCAAATCAAAATAAATTTTCGAAAAAAATGCAGCTCTCTGAGAGAAACAAATGGCCTTCAACTGTTGACTGCATGCAGCCCAGCTCTGAGCCCCAGCACCACACGGGTACCAGAGGAAGATTCAGCGACATAGTATCTCTACGTCCTCTGCCTGCCTATCTGACTGTCTGTCTCCTTATCAGAATGAAAAGCCAGTCAAGGAACATTACATCTAGGAAAGGTCCAGGGATCAGTTAAAACAAAATTTTAAAAAAGGAGGGACAGGGGATCCAGTCCTTGGCACACCTAGTTAAGGGCACACATTATGGGAGTCGGGCTGTAGTGTAGCGAGTTAAGCACACCGCACGTGGCGCAAAGCACAAGGACCTGCGTGGGGATCCCGGTCCGAGACACGGCTCCCCACCTGCAGGGGAGTCGCTTCACAGGTGGTGAAGCAGGTCTGCAGGTGTCTGTCTGTCTCTCCCCCTCTCTGTCTTCCCCTCCTCTCTCCATTTCTCTTGTTCCCATCTAATCTAACAATGACAATAACAACAACAATAATAACTACAACAAAAAGAAAGCAAGGGCAACAAAAGGAAAAAAAAAAGAGCACACATTACCATGCATGAGTCTCCAGGTTCAAAACCCCACTCCTCACCTGTGGGGTGTAGGGACTACGTGAATGGTGAAGCAGGGCTGCAGGTGTCTCTCTGGTTTTCTCCCTGTCTGTCTCCCATAACCCTGGTGACAATTAGAACATAGATGAATAAAAGTAAGCAAAGAGGAGAAAGGTCAGACAGGGCACATGGGCCGCAGCACACCGGCCCGGCTTCTTAGCCTCCGGGCTGACCATGCCGCCTCTCCCGGCCTGCCTTCTTCTCAGATGCTGCCAGCCTCTCGTCCGGCACAGCTCAGGAAGGTGTGGAAACTCCAGGAGGATGGGTCCCGGCACTGAGGAAGGTTCTGGGGACGAGGGAGAAGACAGCAGGCCCCGAACACGGTGCGGCTGGGCAGTGTGGGAGCTGACTGCCTGCTGTCATGGCAAGGTTACAAGGCCTCCCTCCTGCCCTTCCTCTCTCCCTTCCTCCCTCCTTTCCTCTCTCCCTTCCTCCCTCCCTTCCTATTTTTCCCTCTTTCTTTCTTTCTTTCTTTCTTTCTTTCTTTCTTTCTCTTTTCTCTCTTTTAAAGTTTTTATCATTTTCATATTTTATGTTAATGAAAGAGAGATAGACAAAGAGACAGAGAGACACACCAGAGTCCCGCTCAGCTCTGGCTGATGGTGGTGCTGGGGGTTGAACCTGGGACCTCAGAGCCTCAGGCAGGAGAGGCTTTTACAGAATCATATTGCATCAATTCAGTTCTTGGTTTTCTTTAGATGAAGATGATAGGTAGGTAAGTAGATAGATAGATAGGTAGATAGATAGATAGATAGATAGATGATAAAATAGATAGACAGATAGATGATAAAAAAAATCTGCAGCGGGTTAAGCGCAGGTGGCACAAAGCGCAAGGACCGGCGTAAGGATCCCGGTTTGAGCCCCCGGCTCCCCACCTGCAGGGGAGTCGCTTCACAGGCGGTGAATCAGGTCTGCAGATGTCTGTCTTTCTCTCCCCCTCTCTGTCTTCCCCTCCTCTCTCCATTTCTCTCTGTCCTCTCCAGCAATGACGACACCAATAAAAACAACAATAATAATTACAACAATAAAACAACAAGGGCAACAAAAGGGAAAAATAAATAAATATTAAAAAACATTTTAAAAAGATAAATAGATAATAAATAGATAAATAGATGATAGATAGAAGGTAGCTAGATGATAGATTATAAAAGATAGATGATAGAAAATAAATACATAAAGAGATAGCAGGTGATAAATATATGATAGATGATAAAAGGTAAATAGATCATAGATATATAGATAATAAATAGATGACAGATAAACAGATGACAAATAGATAAGATGAGAGAAAGACAGATAGATAGATAGATAGATAGATAGATAGATAGATAGATAGATAGACAGATTGGTAGGGACCACCTAGCTGGAGTTTCCTCCAGAGCAGTGAGGGCTGGGCTCACACCGGGCTCTTGCACATGAAGAGGCAGGGCAGTACCAGCGTGCCCTCCTCAGGCCTGGTGACAAGGTTCTTGGGGGCTGCTGAGCCCTGTGGACCCTGTTCCACTCCAGGCAGACATGCACACAGCAGGACCCTGCTGAAAGACCCCCACGCCCTCCCCCAGCTGTGCCTGTGACCTCAGTCAGGCACAACAAGCTCATTCTCAGTAAGAGTCCACTGGAGAAGCTGAGGGGGCGCCTACCACGCACAGTGCGGGCAGAACACCAACAGGGCAGGCTGGGGAGCCTCCCGTGAAATGGCCGAGGAGACTTGGAAGGTGTGGGAACTGCAGGAAGAGACACTCACAGCAGCTTACACCAGGGCAGAGACCTGGGGTGCTGTGGGGCGTGTGTGTGTGTGTGTGTGTGTGTGTGTGTGTGTGTTGAAGGAGCAATCAAGCACTCGATCCTGGCCAGACTTGGTAAGTGCAGACACACCTTTAACAAACCGAATGAGGGGCCAGGCAGGCAGTGGCGCACCTGGTTCAGTGCTCTCATTCCAGTGCGCAAGGTCTGGGGTTCGAGCCCCTGTCCCCCACCTGCAGAGGGGAATCTTCCTCAGTGGTAAAGCAGGGCTGCAGGTGCCTCTCTCCCTGTCTGTCTTTCCCTCCCCTCTCGATTTCTCTGTCTCTACGCAATCATAAATAAATAAAAATACTTTTTAAGAAGCTGATCTGTCTTTCAGCTCGTGGAAAATTTTCAGAAAAAGATCGCTTTCAGGACTCTAGGTCACAGACAAGATGCTGATGTAAAAACCCATTTGGGGGGGGGGGGGCTGGGCGGTGATACACCCAGTTGACCTCATACACTTCAGATCATTGGGACCCGGGTTCGAGCTGCATGGGAGGGGAAGCTTCATGAGTGGCAGAGCAGAGCTGCGGGTGTCTTTCTGCCTCACTCCCTTTCTCTATCTCCATCTCCTCTCTCAGTTTCTCTCTGCCTCTGTGGAAATACGAGAAGAAGAAAATTGAGAGGCGGCTGGGAGCTATGAATTCACTGAGCCTCAGTGATAAGCCTCGTAGCAGTAAAGTGATGATAAGAATGATGTTGATAATGACATCGACAACAATAACAATTCCATCTGAGCTCCAGGAGGGGCACCTACTGCCACTGCCAACCCAACACAGTCCTGGGCGTTCCTGTCTCTCCTCTCTCCCAAGTACGGTTTCCTGCACAAATCTAATTCCAGATTTTTCTGCCGAGAGGCTCATGGCCTGGCATGATAAGGTTCAGGGCTCAGTTTCCACAAGGAGACACTCACACCTAGGACATGACTCATGGAGGGGGAACCCTGGGCTTCTTGAGGTTTCTCTAAGGCCACCCTGAGCCCCAGTTCCATCTGGATCCCTAGGAAATGCCCCCTGCCCCCCCACCCCCCTGCATCACTTTATGTGTCCCCGCCAGGACGGGCCTGGTGCCACCCCTGCTGCATCCATCTCAGCACCAGACTCGGTTTTGCGGAGCTGGGAGGGGGGCGAGCAGAGCTGGCCTTCGGGCTGTGCCAGGAAAATGTGTGGACCAGATGGCACTCCAAGTCGGTCTGATAGAACATTTCTATTTCTGTGGATTCTCAAAAATGAGCTGACAGGCACGAGGCAACACGGTGACTCATCCCCTCTAAGTTCCTGACTCCCAGCTTCTGAGCCCAGAAGCCCCAAGGTCCCCTGGAACCTGTCCCTGGAAGGGGCAGACGGAACCTTCCATCCCCGAGGGCAAGGGTCGTGACTTGCTAGTGCCGACTCAGTACTTCAGTTCCCATGATGCCAGCGCACGGTCCTCCTTGCCTACCACCAGCCAGGTGTGTGTGTGTATGTGTGTGTGTGTGTGGGGGGGGTGTGTGTGTCCTTTTTCAAGAGAGTGACAAGGACATCGAGCAACTTGGTTGACATGTCTAAGATTCCAGAGACCACCACTGAGGCCTGAGTCCTGGGCACTTACGAATTTCCTTCTGCCTGGCATCTATTCATTCTTAATTTTTTATTAGTGATTGAATATTGGTTTACAAAATTATGAGATGACAGGGGTATCACTCCATCCCGTTCCCACCCCCAGACTTCTGTGTCCCCAGTCCCTCCATTAGAAACTGCAGTGGTTCTCCCAAGGCCACAGACATTGCCTGACTAAATGTGAATAGACGAGGGTCCTAGGTCAGACCAGTTAATGGTATTTACTTTTCTCATACTTGGGAGCTACTCTCTGTCCTCACCCAGTTTTCTAGTCCTATTCTCTCTCAACTCTGACATCATCTTTCCAGATAATACTTTCAGTCCACCTGCTTGTTAGCTGTCAGGCTCAGGCAAAAATGACTAAAGTCCTGGGCCCCTTGGAATACACCCAAAATAGACATCCTAGCTTCTTCCCACATGAAGACCCCACATCTTATCTGCTCTCTTCTTACCTTTACGTTGCTAATTATTAAACAATTTGTCCTGCTTTATGCCTTAATGCTTTTCAGCCATCACACTGCAGATGCCATCCTGACGTCCCTGGGCAGACGCCCTCACCCATGTGTCCTGGAACCTCCCCTCCTCAGAGCCCTGTCCCACTAGGGAAAGACAGAAACAGGCTGGGGGTGTGGATCCACCTGCCAACACCCATGTTCAATAGAGAAACAATGACAGAAGCCAGAACTCCCACGTTCTGTTCCCCATAAAGAACTTTGGTCCAGACTCCCAGAAGGACCAGAGAAGCTTCCAGTGGAGGGAAGGTATATGGAATTCTGGTGGTGGGAACTGTGTGAAACTGTGTCCTTCTCATCCCACAATCTTGTTGATCATTATTAAATCACTAATAAAAAAAAACAAAAATAAATAAAAATAAAAGGAAAACCTGGCTAGCAGAAGCTGTGGATTCATAGTGCAGGCACCGAGCCCAAGGATAACCCTGGTGGTAAAAACGAATTAAGGGGCCAGGTGGTGGTGGACCTGGTTTAGTGCACACAGTATTAAGCCAAAGAACCGTGCAAGGGTCTGGGTTTGAGCCCCGGCTCCCCGCCTGCACAGAGGACACTTCACACACGATGAAACACGTCTGCTGGTGTCTCTCTGTCTCTCTCCCTCTCTCCCTTTCCCCTCCTCTCTCAGTTTCTCTGTCCTATCCAATAAAATGGGGAGGGGATGGCCACCAGGAGCAGTGGATTCGTAAGGTTGGCACTGAGTCCCAGTGATTACTCTGGAGACAAAAAAAAAAAAAAAGAAAAGAAAAACAAAAAAGTAAAAGAAATAAAGAAAGGAAGGGAAAAGAAAAGAAAAAAGGAAAGGAAAACAGAAAACAGGAAAGGAAAAGAAAGACTAGAGACCCCTCCCATCCCTGGCTTGTACCCTATATACTGTATTTTAGGAAGGTGTGTGTGTGTGTGGGGGGGGGTGTCTGTATGTCGTTCCCTGGCTCTTCCCAATCTTCCTCAGTTCCTGACGAGTGAGGGACCATAAGGATAGACCAGCCATTTCTGTCAGCAGGGAGGACTTGGGGGAGACAGGGTCTGACCGTCTGCCTAGAGTGTGAACGGACAATGGCTGATCCTCCTGGAGCTGGGGTGCCAGGGCAGTGAGGTCGGCCTGAACCCCACCCCTGCACGCGCCCAGGACACCGGCAGATAGCTGCTGGCTCCCTTTACCGAAAGGGGCATTCCCTTCCAAAGTCTTCTCAAATTAATAGCCTGACACGTTTTCAGGGGAGGTTGATTAGAGTCAAATATTTTAAAAGCTGTCATTTAAACAGAACTAGTTGTTAAATTGAGGAGTTAATTAGGTACCTGAAATTCATCAAAGTATGTTTTTTAAAAAATAAAAGCTGCACTTGACTCCTGGCAAATAAATTCCACGGAGTTCCCTGTAATATACTCGAAATCAGTCATTCCACAAACGAGTCTGAACATCACAATTGGCTGTGAGAAGCCTGTCCCGGCCCCAGCTGAGAAGCCAAGGCCAGAGAATGGCCTCAGCTACCCTGTGTGCGGAGGGCCTGGGCTGAACCTATTCTGCTCCAATGCTACGGCTCTGCCCTTTCTCCTTTACTTCTGTTTATTTTAATTTTTATTCTCTTTATTTATTGGATAGAGACAGACATTGAGAGAGGGGAGATAGAGGAGAGAGACAGAGAGGAAAGGAGAGGAGTGGGGTGGGGAGGGGAGGCCTCTCTGTAGATAACGGTGACCATTACTCAGTCACCAGAGAGCAGGGAATCCTGACATTTTCCACAGCACCCACGGGCCTTGAGGGCGTTCTGCTGAGGGAAACCAGTCAGAGACAGGAAGACAAAGTCTAGATGAGCCCAATTAAAAACATGGATAAATGCCAGCAGGAAAGGTAGATGGGGTGTCGACTACTCTGGGTAGGGAGGGGCTGGGTCTCTCCCCAAAGAGCCCCCCTTTCCCTTCCCCGCCCCGTGCCCTTCCCCTCCCTCTCCCCATCGCCTGGTCCTCCCCCTCCATCCTGAAGGTCACCCTGTGTGCACTGTCTCATGTCTCATTTACTCCTAAAGGCGTGAAAACACAGGACAGCAACAATTTTAAGTGTCATTCATTGCTTCAATAGTTCTCACAAGATATATTTTTAAACATTTATTTATCTCACTTGAGAATTTCATGAGAGAAAGGGAGGGGGAGGGGAAAAAAGAGAGAGGGAGAGAAGGAGAGAGAGAAGTATAAAAGGAGAGAGGAGATAGAGGGAGAGAGAGAAAGAGGGAAGGAGAGAGAGAGGCTAGAGGGACAGAGAAGGAGAGAGGGAGAAGGAGAGAGTGAGAGAGAGGGAGACAGAGACGGAGGGAGAGAGGTAGAGAGAGAGAGGTAGAGAGAGAGAGATCAGAGACTGTGTTCTGTGTGAGTCATCAAATCACTGTCAGCTAGATGATTTCTCCAGCTAATTTATTTATTTGTTTATTTGTTTATTCATTTATTCATCTATTCATCTATGTTTTATGCACCAACTTCAGTCCACTCCTGATATTTTGCTAGGGAACATCCCTAGCCTGTCTTGGCTGTTTGCTTCTGGCCCTCTAGGCTGTATACCTAGCTGGTATGAAAATAAATAAGTAAACAAACAAGGGGCCAGGTGGGGGCACACCTGGCTGAGCACACAGGTTACAACACGCAAGGACCCAGGTTTGAGCCCCCGGGTCCCCACCTGCAGAGGGGAGCTTTGCCAGTGGTGAATATTCTCTGGCCCCACAGACAAATACTTACCTAACGTGTGCTTTCTGCCACTTCTGTTTTCTTTCTTTTCTTTTTTTATATTTTATTTATTTATTTTCCCTTTTGTGGCCCTTGTTTTTTTTATTGTTGTTGTTGTAGTTATTATTATTAATGCCATTACTGTTGGATAGGACAGAGAGAAATGGAGAGAGGAGGGGAGGACAGAGAGGGGGGCAGAAAGACAGACACCTGCAGACCTGCTTCACCACCTGTGAAGCGACTCCCCTGCAGGTGGGGAGCCGGGGGCTCGAACCACGATCCTTACGCCATGTGGGTTTAACCTCCTGCGCTACCACCCAACTCCCTCTGTTTTAATCTCATTTCTGTGTGTGTGTGTGTGTGTGTGTGTGTGTGTTTCTTATTATTCAGTAGGACAGAGAGAAATTGAGAGAGGAGGGGAGATAGAGAGGGAGAGAGACAAAGAGACACCTGCAGAGGGAGGGAGACAGAGAGAGAGGCCAGAAGAGTTTCCGGCAAGCACCCCAGAGAAGTGAGAGCAAGTAAGTAGTGAAGCCTCCAGTTGAGAGCCTGCATGCGTTTATTCACCTGCCTTATGATAAACATCCTAAATCCACATTTCAAAGGGGCCAGTTCCAGCCAGAAACAGGACAAATAGCAGAGAAGTGAGTCAGCAGCTCAGGTTCGTGGCCGGCGGCCAGCGGCATTGGAGCCCTAGGCATTCCAGGTCTGATCTCAGGGTCATCGTGGCCACTGTGGTCAGTACGCTGGTGTTATCCTTTCTCACATCAGGGGCCGAGACTTTTGTCTGGGGCCTTCTGCCCACATGAGAGCTTTTGCTATGTGACCCCTTGTGTTTGAAGAATTTCAGACAAGTCACTAAGGACAGAGCTCTCAAGGTACTTACTTGCACACCAAAGTTCTTGGATATCCGGTGTGAAAACTTCTCTGAAGAGCTGTACACTGCTTCTCCACCACACTATATAACTTTTACTTTTCAGTTTAGTTATTTATAGATATTTATTTTTCAATATCTATTTCTGTCTTTTAATTAAATATATAGAGAGAGGGGATCTAGAGCCCTGCTCAGTTCTGACTGGTGGTGGTGCTGGGGATTGAATCCGGGACCTCAGAGCCTCAGGCATGAAAATCTTTTGCACAAATTTTATGCTGTATCCTTGGTGTTATTTTATTATCATCATGATCATCATCATCATTATTTTGCAGTAGGTCTTCAGGAAAGCTTGATTTTGAAGCCCCGGAATCTTTGTTGTAAAGAAATAAAACGTCTCTTCATTGGCTCCAAAGCTGATGTGAGTCTGAGAACCTCCCGGACACCAAGGGAGGACGGCTTCCCAGGACAGACCTGAAGCTCCTTCCTGTGCTGCTGAGCTGGACCCCCACCCCCTTTGAGCTGCCCACCTGACCCATGCACAGCACCCCAAGCCCTCCAGATGGAGGGTGACTGAGTCTGGGAGTTTGGCCCACGGCTGGGAGGTGCATCCTGTAGTCCAAGCATCTCAGTTGACTTGTTTGTTTGTTTGTTTTGTTTTTAGCTTCCACTTCTCTCTCTTTTAAATCTTATTTGTTTATTGTTAGACTGAGACAGAGAAATTGAGAGGGGAGGGGGAGATGGAGAGGGAGAGAGACAGAGAGACACCTGCAACCCTGCTTCACCACTTGTGAAGACTCCCCCCTGCAGGTGGGGACCGGGGGCTTGACCTCGGGTCCTTGTACATGGTAACGCGTGCGCTTAACCTGGTGCGCCATGGCCCAGCCGCAGGGTTCAGTCTGTCTTGACTTCCCAAGGAGCTACCTCACTGGAGGTGTGTCTTCCCTGAATGCAAGGCCTACCAGCAGCTGTCATCATGAAATCGATGGAATCAGCTGCCGGCACACCTTGTCACGCTGCACAAGGAGCCAGGTTTGAGGCCCCACTCTCCACCTGCCTGCCGGGGGTGGGTGTGGGAGTGGGTAGGGGGTAGCTTCACGAATAGTCTCTCTCCCTCTGGATCTCCCTCGCCCCTCTCAATTTCTGCCTCTATCAAATAAAAAAGAAAGAAAAAGAAGAAAAGAAATATACAACAACTACGACATGAATAACAACTACAACAAGAAAACAACAAGGGCAACAAAAGGGAATAAATAAATATTTAAAAGAAAAAAAAAGAAGAAGGAAAGATATGGTCACTGGGAGTTATGGATTCATAGTGCTAGTGCTGAGCCCCAGTGATAATGTTGGTGGAGACACACACACACTCACACACACACACTCACACTCACACACACTCACACACACTCACACACACTCACACACACTCACACACACACACTCACACACACACTCACACACACTCACACACACTCACACACACACACTCACACACACACTCACACACTCACACACACTCACACACACACACATACACACACACACACACACTCACACTCACACACACACACTCACACACACACTCACACACACTCACACACATACACACACTCACACACACACTCACACACACACTCACACACTCACACACTCACACACACACTCACACACACACACTCACACACTCACACATACACACACACACTCACTCACTCACACACACACTCACACACACTCACACACACACACTCACACACACACTCACACACTCACACACACTCACACACACACACATACACACACACACACTCACACACACACACATACTCACACACACACTCACACTCACACACACACACTCACACACACACTCACACACTCACACACACACACACTCACACACACACACATACTCACACACACACACTCACACACTCACACACACACACTCACACACACACACTCACACACACACACTCACACACTCACACACACACTCACACACACTCACACACACACAGTCACACACACTCACACACACACTCACACACTCACACACACACTCACACACACACACTCACACTCACACACACTCACACACACACTCACACACACACACTCACACACTCACACACTCACACACACACACTCACACACACTCACACACACACACTCACACACACTCACACACACTCACTGGACGGGGTGCCACGAAACACCATCTGTTCCCCAAGTAAGAGCCCGGAGATTCAGAGAGGAGCCGGTAGCAGGGGGTCAGCAACCCTTCCTGGAGGGGCTCTCACCTCACCTCCCGTCTCTGCCCCAGATGCTGGCAATGCCCACTGCGCCTACATCTCTGAACACCCCAGGAGGAGAGTGGCAGAGGCCTGTGGTGAGTGCCAGGGGATGGCGACTTCCCACTAGGCTCACAGACCACCGGGCCAGAACCACAGGGCTGTACCCGCCCCTCTCCCGGAGAGCTTGAGCCGGTCACCTTGCCTCTCTGAGCTTCAGTACTAGCTGCCCGCTGCCCGGAAAGGGCTGGCCGCTCAGAAAGGCAGGAGGGAGAGGGGCAAGAGCCTGGCTGATTGTCACAGGCAGATATAACCCTGTGAGTGTCCCCAGGCCCTGGAAAGGCTGAGACTATGGCGAGTAATAACATTGCTGAGCAGTCTGGAGAACTCTCAGAAGGCCACAAATGACAGAGGACCTAGTGGGGGTTGTACTGTTATATGGAAAACTGGGGAATGTTACACATGTACAAACTATTGTATTTACTGTCAAATGCAAAACATTAATTCCCCAATAAAGAAATTTTTTTAAAAAAGGGGCCACAAATGGACCTGCCCTATGATCCTGCGATTCCTCTCCTGGGATGTATCTTAAGGAACCCAACACACCCACCCAAAAGGATTTTTGTGCATACCTATGCTCATAGCAGCACAGTTTGTAATAGCCAAAACCTGGAAGCAACCCAGGTGTCCAACAACAGGTGAGTGGCTGAGCAAGCTGTGGCCTAGATACACAAGGGAATACTACTCAGCTGTTAAGAATGGTGACTTCACCTTCTTCACCCCATCTGGGATGGAGCTTGAAGGAAGCATGTGAAGTGAGATGAGTCAGAAAGAGAAGGATGAACATGGGATGATCTCACTCTCAGGCAGAAGCTGAAAAACAAGATCAGAAGAGAAAACGCTAAACAGAACTTGGACTGGAGTTGGTGTATTGCACGAAAGTAAAAGACTCTGGGGTGGGTGGGTGGGTGGGGGGAGGGTTCAGGTCCCGGAACAGGATGGCAGAGGACGTAGTGGGGGTCTTATTGTTATGTGGAAAACTGAGAAATGCTATGCATGTACCAACTATTGTACTGTGGACTGTAAAACATTCATCCTCCAATAAAGGAAAAAAAAAATAAAAAAAACCACTGCCTCAAATAGGAAAACTGCATACCTACTGGTGCGATGATATATTTATAATTTATATCATTTACAATTTATTATCATTTATAACTTACATGTGTATACCATCTGAAAGTGAACTGATGACTTAATAAAGGAAAAGAGACTCAGGGCCCGGGCAGTGGCACACCCAGTGAAGTACAAACAAACAAAAAAAAAAATGCAAGGGCCTGCCCGCACACAAAGATCCGGGTTCGAGCCCCCACTTCCCACCTGCAGAAAGGAAGCTTCGCAAGCAGTGAAGCAGGGCTGCAGAGGTGTCTCTCTGTCTCTGTCCCCCTGCCCTCTCAATTTCTCTCTGCCTCTATCCAATAATAAGTAGATAAATAAAATAAAATAAAATAAAATATAGAAGACCTGAGCATTTCCATGGCAGGTGGCTATCTGTGTCTTCTCACCTCCATCCCAGCCAAGAGAAATTGTTCTCCAGAGAGAAGCTGAAGGAATCAAGGCAGAGGGGTTTCTGGGGTTTTCAGGGGGGCACTGTGGACATGCCCCCCTCCCCCTTAGAAAGAAGTAAGAGAGAAGAAATGCAACAGGGCTGAGCCGATTTCTCGGGACTCATCACAGACTGTGGTCGCAAGTCCCAAAAGCCTAGAAATGGCTTCTGTCTGGCAGCAGCCTAACTGGGGCAGGGACAATTAGAAGATAAAGCCTGTGACACTTGGCTTAGTCTGCCAGCCCATAATCTGGAGAAGCCGCTGTTACTGCCAGCCAGCATTAAAAGGCACTTCTCTCAACGTTTCTTCTACCTAAGTGTCAAAACTGAATAATATCATCAGTTGTTTCTTTCTTTTTTTTTTTTCCTTCTCTTCCCCCCACCCGCTTCCTTTCCATCCTTTGAGTATTTTTCTAATAAGAAGGCAAGGAGATGCATTGCAAATAAAAGCAGGAGATTTGAGGCTACAGAGCAATCATACAAATGACTTTCATATCAGCTTGATAAGCAGCTGAAATTTAATAACTACATCTTTCCTACGGTGTTGGATGAAAGTTTAATAATACTTTTTTTTTTTCTGCCTTGGCTGCTCTGTTCTTATGCAGAACTGGGATGGCACCTTTTACTGATGGAACATGTATGAGGGCGGTGGTTTGAACCCAGGCTTACAGAAACCAGGGCCCAACCCCAGCCCGGGGGTCAGACCACAAGACTGAGACTTTGAAGGGAACCCAAGTCAGTGATCACTAGGGACGGGCCTGAGATTCCCAAAAATCTCAGAAAAAAATCAATCAATAAAAAGTGGAATGTCACTGAGGAAAACACAGGAACCTCGTGAGATAAATGCATTGAGTCCCCAGAGTCATTTGATACCTTGGTGGAGAAAGATGAATTTCACAACAAAGACAAGATCAGGGGCCAGACAGTGGTGATCTGGTTAAACGCACACACTACAGTGCACAAGGATGCAGGTTCAAGTCCTTGGTCCCCACCTGCAGGGGGGAAGCTTCACAAGTGGTGAAGCAGGGCTGCAGGCGTCTCTCTGTCTCTCTATCACCCCCTCCTCTCTCAATTTCTCTCTGTCTCTTTTCTATAATAAATATACAAAAAAAGACAGCAAGATGAATACCAAAGGGGGGAAAAAGAAAAAAAGAAAACCACTTGGTAGGTTAAATCAATCCAAAGATGATAATGACTCTTGTATGTTATTAACATTTTTATTTTTATTATCTTTATTTACATATTGGATAGAGACTGTCAGAAATTGAGAGGAAGGGGAGACAGGGAGGGAGAGAGACAGAGAGACACCTGCACCCCTGCTTCACCACATATGAAACTTTCCCCCTGCAGGTGGGGACCTGGGCCTTGAACCCGGTCCCTTTTGCACTATAATGTATGCACTCAATCACTTGGTTATGCCACCACCTGGGCTATTGTTTTATTAATTATTATTATTATTATTTTATGTTGACTCTTAAAAAATAGATGTACCTTCTGCTGGCTAGCACATATCTAGCAATGAGTGAATGACCACACAGTGGAATGAATGAATGAATGAATGAATGAATGAATGAATGAGTGAATAAGTGAATGAATGCTAGGCTTGCAGATTGAACGCGCCTGATGTCCTCAGCTTAGGGTGATGGCTATATTCAGGTCTCAAGGACATCAGCCGTGTCCCGAGTCCAGTGGCCACTACAACATGAAGAGTCCCCAAGTCCTTCTGTTTCCTGGTTCCTGGGACCCAGCTGACCGCCACCCCCATCTTCAACCATCCCTTTGACAAAGAGAGAATCCCCAGGAGCCGGTGGTGGTGCACCTGCTTGAACACACATGTTGAAATGCACAAGGACCTGGGTTCAAGCCCCAGGTCTCCACCGGCAAGGGGAAGAGCTTTGCGTGTGGTGAAGCAGGTGTCTCCCTCCTCTGTCTGACCTCCTTTCTCCATTTCTGGCTCTCTCTCTATCCAATAAATAAAGATAATATTGGGAGTCGGGCGGTAGCGCAGCGGGTTAAGCACAGGTGGCGCAAAGACCGGCACAAGGGCCGGCATAAGGATCCCAGTTCGAGCCCCCGGCTCCCCACCTGCAGGGGAGTCGCTTCACAGGCAGTGAAACAGGTCTGCAGGTGTCTGTCTTTCTCTCCCCCTCTGTCTTCCCCCTCCTCTCTCCATTTCTCTCTG
>NC_080183.1:2932219-2942219 GCF_950295315.1 Erinaceus europaeus
GCAAAGTGCAAGGACCTGTGTAAGGATCCGGTTCGAGCCCCGGGCTCCCCACCTGCAGGGAAGTCGCATCACAGGTGGTGAAGCAGGTCTGAGGCGTAAAGCAGGTCTGCAGGTGTCTATCTTTCTCTCCCCCTATCTGTCTTCCCCTCCTCTCTCCATTTATCTCTGTCTTATCCAACAACGATGACATCAATAACAACAGTAATAACTACAACAATAAAACAACAAGGGCAACAAAAGGGAATAAGTAAATACAAGAAAAAGGTCTAAAAATATTTTTAAAAAATTAAATAAGGAGAAAAATAAAAAAGGTGTGGAGTGCACAGGCCCAGGCTGACCTGGGAGATGCAAGGTCAAGTTCAACAAGGCTGCAGGAGAGGGGAGAGAGGACAGACACCCCCAATGCCCCCAAGAGCTTAGCAGAGAAAAGCCAAGGGCCCTTCTGAGTGTGTGGCAGAGCCCTGAGGAGAGAAATAACAGTGAGGGCATGGCAAAACCAGGTACCACTTGCCCACTTACCAGGCCAACGAGCTCTATCAATTAATCACAGCCAAGTAATCACCACCTCCATTAAAGAATAATATCTGAAAAAGACAGAAGGGAGAGCTGGCGGTAACTTATTCAGAAGTGGCCACCCCCACCCCCACCCCGTCTCTGTGAGTCCTGACATGTTAACTGGGTAGAGACTAATTAGATGTCAAAAATTCATAAGAGCTCTTTAATATTGCATATATCTGGAGTCGCCGACATTCCAACATGAGACTTGTATACACAGATGTTACTGTAGCATTAAAACAGAACCAATAAAAACAATGTCCCTCAGGAAACCTTCTAGGAGGGCTGCCTTTGGAAGCTCCCACTTTCTTATTCAAAAAAGGGATCTCACCTTAATAAGAATCAGAGGCCAAGGGGCTCTGGGCTGTTGCCTGCTGTGTGCACAGAAGCGGGCTGAGGAGACACGGGGCTGATCACAGGCCAGGTATCTGTCCCTCCACTGACTCTCAGCTCAATGAACATGACCAGTGTCTTGACACCCAGTGATAACAAAAGACAAGTCACAGAGGTGCCACCCAAGGGACTCCCAACCCCCTCGCCTGCGTTCTCATGCGCTCACGCTCTCTCTCTCTGTCTCTCTCTCTCTCTGTCTGTCTCTCTCTCTCTCTCTCTCTTGAGCTGGGGACCCCTGATGGGTGCTGGCAGTTCCCCCCTGTGTGGAGACATCCCACACAATCTAGGGAGGATGAGGACGTCAGGTTTAGTGAATTCAGTAAGTGACTTCGTTTGCCTGTGTGGTGATATATACATTGCCTGCATGGGAACTTATATTTCAAATGCTGGGGACGATATTTTTATGAAACAAGCCTTTTCCTGTCGGAAGAATTATAGGAATGTGATATAGCACAAGGCAGTGAGATTAAAAACAGTGCATCATGGCTGGGAGGGAGGGCGCTGCTTTATGACTTGCCTCAGCTAATTGAACCTCGCAGGAATAGAGAGAGCGTCTCTCCAGAAATGGACTGGAAAATCCCCTCTGTTGTTTGACTTGGGGGGGGGCTTGCTTTTGTTGCTTCTCTGTTTGTGTGTTAGCAGACATAGGCACACATACACAGGCACTGAATTACACACCTACATGCTTCCACATGCCTTGTGAAGCCACGACTGGTAGGCATTTTCTACAGCAGAGGGTTCTTTGGGGGGGGGGATGCCCCCTTTTTTAATGTTATTAAATTTATACTTGGCTAGAGACAGAGGGAAATTAAGAGAGGAGGGAAGATAGAGAAAGAGACAGAGAGACACCTGCAGCTAAGCCACCCAAGAAGCTTTCCCCCCTGCAGGAGGGCGCCAGGGGGCTTGAACCCAGGTCCTCACACACTGTAGTGTGTGTGTGCTTAACTAGGTGCGCCACCACCACCTGGCCCCCTTCTGGTTCCTTTTGATTCTGCCTGCCTGAGACACAGAGGAAAAGGAAGACATGGCGTTGGAGGGTGTCAGGAATTGTGACGCGAGATCCAGGCCCCACTTGGACAGTGAGCAGTAACTCAGCACCAAGCTCCTGCGGTTCTGAGGTTCAGTTTTCCGCTTCTGTAAAATGGGTTGTTGGGGCATCATGTAGTAAGTGCGTTAAGTGGAAACAGGCACCCATGAAATGCCCAGGGAATGCCCAGGGCTGACACCCAGGGAGACAGCCCAGAGGCCGTGTATGGGCGTGCTGATCCGGGTTCCGTTCCCGGCACCACCAGTAGCCAGAAGTGAAAGGTACACTTGTCCATCCCTAGACAAGTAAAGCAAAGGCCAGGCAGTGGCACACCTGGTTGAGCACTCACATTACAGTGCGCAAGGACCAGGGTTCAAGCCCCTGCTACCCACCTGGGGGGAAGCCAGCTGCAGGTGTCTCTCTGTCTCTCTCCTTGTCTGTCTCCTCCTCTCCTCTTTGTCTCTATCCAATAATAAATAGAATAGAATAAAGAAAAGAAGGAGACCCCAGTTCAAGGCCCCGGCTCCCCACCTGCGGGGGGCGGGGGGGTGTCTCTTGACAAGTGGTGAAGCAAGTCTGCAGGTGTCTCTCTGTCTCTCTTCCTCTCTATCCCCCCTCAATGTCTCTCTATCTCTACCCAATAATAAATAAATAAAAATATCTTTAAAAAATTAAAAGAAGGAGCAGGCAGTGGCACCTCTGGTAAAGTGAACATGTTACCATAAGCAAGGAGCCAGGTTCAAATCCTCACTCCTCACCGGGGGGCGGGACACACACACACACTTCACAGTCTATGAAGCAGGTCTGCAGGTGTCACGCTGTCTCTCTCCGTCTCATCTCCCTTTCCCCCCTCAATTACACTGTGTCTCTATCCAATAAGTACTTAAATAATAAAATCATTAAAAAAAATGACAAGTTAAAAAAAAAGTATCCCTGAGGGGGGAAAAAATACATTCTAAAATAAACAAACCCTTCAGGGCTGTTTAATGTACCCCGCCACAAACTTGGAAGAGTTCCTATAGCCAGTGTAAAAATACATAAAAAGAATTATACTTTAGGTTTTAAAGCAACAACAACAAAAAGAAAACCTGGTGATGATTCAGGAGCCTAGCCCCTGCCTGTGAGCTATGAACAGAAGGCTAATATCTCGGTGTAAGACACACTTCAAAGAGGCAATGGCCTGAAAGACATCACGGCAAAGTCACGTTCACTACAGGTCAGGCCCGCCTGAGGCCCGGCAAGGAGCACATTCGTTCGTTTCTCTGTAAGCGCGGGACTGGCCAGCAGTGTGTCTCTCTCAGAAGAAACATTTTCGGAGTCCACAGCGTCTCTGCACACTGGGGACCATCACTGAGTCGATGGGAACTGAGACGTGGGGCTGGAACTTGTTCTCTCTAGAGCTGAAGACTGTTGTCTGTCCCTGTCTGGTGGAGACTGGGTGACAAGCTGCAGGCCTGTTGTTTTCTCACACGCATGAGCAGAGACTAGTGTCAGCGTGTCTCCACACTACTCAACATGCTTTTTCCACGCATTTCTTTTCAGTCTGTAAACTTGAGATATACATATATCGAGAGAGGGAGAGAGAGAGAGATGGCCAGGAGTGGTGGATTCCTAGTGCTGGCACCAAGCCCCAGGGATAACTCTGGAGGGAAAACAAAATTCTCATGACTAAGACCTCTGAGGTCCAGGTTCAATTCCCAGAACCACCATAAGCTAGAGCAGAATAGTGCTCTGGTCTCTCTCTGTCTCTCTCTCTCTGTCTCTCTCTCTCTCTCTCTCTCTCGATTTCTAATCAAAGTAACATAAATAAAATAGTTTTTAAAATAAATTAAATTATGTAAGGATCCCAGTTCAAGCCCCTGACTCCCCACCTGTGTGTGTGGGGGGGTGTTTCTCAAGCAGTGAACCAGGTCTGCAAGTCTCTCTTTCTCATCTCCCTCTGAATTACTCTCTGTCCTGTTGATTAAAAAAAAAAAAAAAAGTTGGGCGGTAGCACAGCAGGTTCACTGGCATAAGAATCCCAGTTCAAGCCCCTGGCTCCCCACCTGCAGGGGGTCACTTCACAGGTGGTGAAGCAGGTCTGCAGGTGTCTGTCTTTCTCTCCCCCTCTGTCTTCCCCTCCTCTCTCCATTTCTCTCTGTCCTATCCAACAATGATGACAACAGTAATAACTACAACAATAAAACCACAAGGACAACAAAAGGGAATAAGTAAATAAATAAATATTTTTAAAAAATCAATTAATTAAATTAAAAAGAAGAAAGATGGACTCCAGGAATGGTGGGGCAGTGGAAGTACCAAAGCCCAGCAACAATCCTGTTTGGAAGAAAATAAACAAACAAGCTAAAAGACTGAGTGGCTGAGTGGCTGAGCAGCCAAGGACAATCCACCCCAAGGACCCCTCCCGGTAAGCATGGGCAGGGCAACGGGCTAGGGTCTCGCTACCATAGTTTCATTACTTTATCTGGAACTTTCTCAGAGTCTTAGTACCACAGGAGTGGCCCGTCCTCCGCTGACTGGGAGTTAACACGACAGCCAAATATTTTTGCCCGCCCTTACTGGGAGACAGCTGAAGAATTGCTTTAAGGACGTCTGTGGGTTGACTTCAATTGTAAATTTATGTTGTAAATTTCCAAGGAAAATTGGAAAATTTGGTGCTACAGCTAAAACAGGGATTGTTACAGATCAGCACAGATCAAAGTGGTTATAAGAGATTTCCTTTTTGTGTCCTTTCCTCTTTGGACTTCTATACTTTTGGGGTTTATTCACTTGCAATAGTTTCTTTCCTATTTGGGCTTATTTATTTATTTATTTATTGCTCAAGGCAAATAGACAGAGAAAGTGAAAGAGATGACAGAGCCAAATGCTTCCTTCATTACACATCACAGTGTGCAGTCCAAGGGAGGTCCTCACACTGGAATCAAAAGCCTGTCTCTTTCACCATATACCAATGGATAGCATGTGTGTATTAGATTGTGACTACTCTAGATAGATGTTTGTACAGAAAAATAGACAGATCAAAAGATGGATGGATGTTTGGTCGGATGGATGAGTAGATGGATGGATGGATGGATGGATGGATGGATGGATGGATGGATGGATGGATGGATGGATGGAACATCAGACAGATAGTGGGTAGGGTTTCTTTGTTCTGAGGCCTATTTCTCTCTCTCTCTCTCTCTTCTCTGTGGGGTTATTGCTGGGGCTTTGTATTGGCACTATAAATCCATTGTTCCTGGCAGCTATTTTTTTTTTCATTTTTATTGGACAGGACAGAGAGAAATTGAGAGAAGAGGGGGAGATAGAGAGGGAGACGGTAAAAGAGACACCAGCAAACTGGCTTCACCACTTGTGAAGTGTTCCCACGGGAGGTAGGGAGGCCAGGGGCTCAAATTTGGATCCTTGAGGAGGTCTTTGCTTTCAGGAATATGTGTGTTTAACTGGGTGTGTCACCCCCCACCCAGGACTCTTTCCTTGGTTTGTCTTAATAGATGGATGTCTCTTCCAGTGTCCGAGAATCTTCTTTTTCTGAGAGGACTGGTCATATTGAAGAAGTATCCAGCCCAATCACCCACCCTGTTGCCCTCTCAGACAGCCTCCATCCAGATATGGCCTCACTCTGAGAAGTTGGGGGTTAGGACATTGATATGTGCATCTGAGGGGACCACAAGTCCACATTCAATATAATACAGTATCATCTCTCGTGAAATGAGAGATCTCACTTTCTTCACCTCGTCTTGGATGGAGCTTGAAAGAATCGTGTGAGGTGAGACAAGTCAGAAAAAGAAGGATGAATATGGGGTGATCCCATTCATTGGCAGAAGTTGAAAAATACTACCATTTTGCCAAGCTGCCTTCCCTGGGCAAAAGACCTCACCAACGTGTCCTGGTACTTCCCCTCCCCAGAGCTCTGCTCCACTAGGGAAAAATACAAACAGACTGGGAGTATGGATCCACCTGCCAACATCCATGTCCAGTGGAGAAGCAATTACAGAAGCCAGACCTTCTGCAAGTCATAAAGAACTTAGGTCCATACTCCCAGAGGGGTAAAGAATAGGGAAGCTTCCAATGGAGGGGATGGGATGTGACACTCTTGTGGTGGGAACTGTAAGAATTATACCCCTCTTATCCCACAAATTTGTTGATCACTATCAAATCACTAATAATAATAATAAAAGAAGTTTAAAAATTGCACCAAAGTAGAAGACTTTGAGGTGGGGGGAGGATTTAAAAAAAATAAGAGAACATCACTCAACTCCAGAAAATTCAGCTCTTTCTAAGGATGAGCGTGGTCTTAGCAAGATGACTCAGTGAGATGGCAAAGGCCTGACCACATAGGGCTTAGCTACTTCAAACTTAATTTTATCAAAAGTGGGGAGGGCTGCTTTCTGGGCTGCTTTCCTTAAGATTAATGACAGAACAAGTTCATCTTGTCTGTAACAGACGAGTACTGATCCAAACAGATTTGATTCCCTTCTCCGGGAAAGCACTTGCCCTTTGTCAGTCTCCCGCTGGGGTCTCCCTGTGTCCACGTGTGGACATGAGCCCCATACATAATCCCTTGGAGAATTAAGATTTCTTCCTGCGATTCCTTCTAATCCTAGATCCTCACTGCGTGTCTTCAGTGTCTTCAGAACAGAAGCTAAAAAGAAAATCAGACAGTAGATTGGTGATGTAAAATGATGGGGAAAAACAACAACAACAAAAAAAAAACCCGAAAAGTAGAAACAAAAAAATGGGCAGGCGACAATGCCAGAAGGACAAATAACAGATGGACAAACAGAATTACCAAGCCATTGCCAAGGACAAGAAGAGACAGTAGCTGAGTTGGACAACATTGTGAGAAGAGATTGCAAAATAGTCAGATCCAGCCAAGGCGTCCATGGCGGGGGCCTTACCTGCAGAGTCAGCAAGAGACAAACCTTCTTTGAAAATCTGCGTCTCTGTCCTCTGTATTTATGGGACTCTGGGGGCTGGGGCTCCTGTATTCAGTACTGCAAAGAAGATGCTCTCTCTTCAAGAGGAACCTGCAGTGGAATTTGCTGCAGGAGACCCACGGTGTCCGCTTGCTCCAAATGCTCATGGTGGCATCTTGGTGTCACCTGTGACCACCCTCAGCAAGACAAAGCAGAGCCTATGCCAGCCACATGCTAACCTACCACACCAGCCAAGCTAAACACCCACACCAGAAGTCCTTTGTTCTTTGTCAGTCCCATGCCTCAGGATCTGTGCGCAGAGACAAAGACTGCTCTCCCTTCGAGAACCAGTTCCATGGGCTGTACTGACAGAGCCCCGGAGTGAAGGAGTCCAGCTCTCCAGTAAACAAGTGAATGCCAGCCAAGGTGATTTATCGATTTCTGTGTTACTGGAGCGAGACCAGCCCCAAGGGGAGCTGGTGACTCAGGGCCAGCTTTGCGGAAAGAGCTCTGAATAGGTGAACACAAGCCTGGCCTGTGCCCGAGGTGAGGGCTTACCTGAGCAGAGGGTGGTCTTGAGCTCTTTCCAGAAGGAGGATGGAGGCTCATCTGTCAGAGAAGTAAAAATAAATGAATAAAAATAAAAACACCGCAGCCCTGACTGGACCAGAGGCTAGCAAAGGTTCCCCAGGAGGAAATTCTAGTCCATGGCCAATTTTTTAAAACACTCCTCCTCCTCCTCATCCTCCTCCTCCTCCTCCTCCTCTTCCCCCTTCTTTTCTCCCTGCTTCTCCTCTTCCTTCTCCTCCTCTCCCTCTTCCTCCTCCTTCTCATTCTTCTCCTCCTCCTCCTTCTCCTTCTCCTTCTTCTTTTAATGTAACACCAGAGAGTGAACCTAGGACCTCGTGCCCAATATCATCACTGAACAGCCTCTCTGACCCGCAAGATTTTCATTCACTAGGTCTTCTGAAAGTGACAGAGAGAGCAGAGACATGAGATAAACAGAGAAAGGAGAGATACCACAGCCCAATTTCATCGCCCCCAGAGCTCCCACAGTACATGAAGCCAGAGCTCAAAGCTCAGGGCCCCACAAACAGAAGGCTTACATTTTTCCTGGTGGCTTTTTCTTCTAGGTCTTTGCTTATTTGTTTTCCCATGTCGCCCCCCCCCCCGCTAATAATTATTTCCACCTTCTTAAAAGTCCATAGAGATATAGACGATAGAGTGATAGAGAAGGAGATAGACTGGGGCTGGGTGGTGGTGCCCCTGCTTAGTGCACACATAACAGTGTGAAGGCATCTGGGTTCAACTCCCTCGTCCCCACCTGCAGGGGGAAAGTTCTTTGAGTGGTGAAGCAGTGCTGTAGGTGTCTCTCTCCCCTTCTAGCTTCCCTTCCCTCTCAATTTTTGGCTCTCTCTATGCAATAAATAAAGATAATTTAAAAAAATGAAAAAGAGAGGAGATAGATAATAAACTGAAGGATAGATACATAGATCAGTGGATAGGTAGAGGTAGGAAAAGCAATTGATCAGTAGATGGATAGGAAGAAAGAGTGAGACACACAGAGAAGAGAGACAGACTGAGATTATGGGATGGCCAAAAAGAGCCTGCAAACTTGGAAACCAGGGGAGAAACCCCACTTCCTAAACTGGCCGGGACTCCACACAGATTAGCAGTTGTCACATTCCTACCTTCCTCATCACTGGGTGGAGGGTTCTATCTTCGTTGAGCTCCGTTAGTGAATTTCACACATTTTTATAGGTTCTAGAAGGAGGAAGAAAGAGTGAAATTTATATGTATGCATATATATGTATGCATCTACATGCAAATATATGCAAATACTTGACTGGGAGCCGCCTTCCAATATGTGTCTGAACATCTTCGTGGTGGAAGCTGCCCAAGCTGAGTCCGCCATCTTGGAGACCCACTCATCTTTGTTGAGTTGGGTTTCCTTCCTTCTTGACCCTGTCAGCAGCTCTGCAAAGCTTCTTCTTCTTCTAGCGTTTGCCCTTCTTCCGTAGCCAGTCAACGGCATCAGGTTGAGCCTGATGTCAAGTTTCGAGACCTCCTTTGAATCTGGAGAGGTGGCAGTCGTTGACTATGTGGGTCATAGTCTGTCTGGAGCCGCAGGGGCAGTTCGGGTCGTCTCTGGCTCCCCAGCGATGGAACATAGCGGCGCACCGGCCATGGCCTGTTCGATAGCGATTGAGGAGGGCCCAATCATAACGTGCTAGGTCAAAGCCGGGTTGACGCTCGCAGGGGTCTGTGATGAGGTGTTTGTTCTTGACCTCAGCTGACTGCCAACTCTGTTTCCAAGAGTCTGGAACAGAGAAGTTCAGTGTAGGCGTAGGGGACCAGATTGGGTGACGAGACGTCAAGCGTCAAAGCTAATTTGCTAGTTCAGTGGTTCATCCTTAGTTATTTTACATGAAAATGTAATTTTACATGAAAACGTAATTTTACATGAAAATGTAATGTTATTTTACATGAAAATGACAAAGGTCAACCATGTCAAAAAACTTTTTTTTTAAAATTTCAGGCCTTAATCCAAAGAGTTGTGGTATTTATTTGCTTCTTTGATTGAATTAACAAGAAGCTCTCCCAAGTCCTAAGTGTACAGGGTGGGACTAGGTTTGCTCTGAAGGCCATCATAAATTGTATTGAAGCCGCTGTGATGAGTACCTTTCCGTGATCTGTTGAAAAGCCAAGTCCAACTAAGGTGAGGAGACTGAGAACACATAATGGGGTTCCAAGAGAGGGTGCCGATTTCATGTGATAGGAATTTCAGGTCACTTGACTCAGTTTCTGACTTTGGGTCCAGCACCTACTGTTAACTTAATTACCCTGGACAAATCATTGGAATCGACTGAGTCTTAGTTTATGCCTCTATAAAGGGGAGTTCATAGTTCTTTTTTTTTTTATGTTCACTTCACTACTACAATTTTTTAAATTTCTTATTTATAAAAAGGAAACACTGACTAAGTTATAGGATAAGGGGTACAGTACCACACAATTCCCACCACCAGAACTCCGTATCCCATCCCTTCCCCTGATAGCTTTCCTATTCTTTAACCCTCTGGGAGTATGGACCCAGGGTCACTGTGGGATG